>NC_134688.1:466576632-466609132 GCF_050947455.1 Rhinoderma darwinii | reverse complement strand
GGCGGACTGCCAGTGACCTGAACAGTCAGTGAAAAACACCATGGCACAGAACAGGATACTCAGAACTGATGAATGTTGGGTGAGTCACACAGTTAATAGAAATGCCTTAGCAATTTAATCAACTTAAGTCACATAATTGGATTATTTGTCTCCAATTTAATATAAAGTATGCGCCTGAGATCTAGACGTTGGACTTAAGGCTTAGTAGACTTCATGATGTCATTTCACGTTGATAAGAAGAATGTTTTTGTACTTAGGCTGGAGACAATACGACCCCTGCTGGTGCCTGCCCCTTCTCCGATTGGGGATTGTTTAGCTTCTGGTCCAAACTAGATTGTGGGTACCCAGGTATTACACAGACAACCCATTGATTTGAATGGCCACAGTGTAATGCTTAACCTCGTCTGTGGTGGCGCTGCAGAGAAACTGAACATTTATTGCCAGGTTTCACCATAGATTACAGCTGATCGCTGTGGGTCCTGCAGGGGGAAATTTTATGACCAGATAATTGTCAGGGGACCCTTCTAACAAGTAGGGATTGTGCAAAGCAGAGACCCCCTTTAAGTCTGAGTTACGGAATTAGCTCGAAAACTGAAATGATCTTTTAAGTTATAATACAAAGGGTCAGGGTCCAACTGCTAGTACTTTATAGTTACCTTCCTTTGGTCCAGGAGACGTTTGGATGTTAAAACTGCTATATTTATATACAGCTATCCCTCCAAGTAAGGCTCCACCCTAGAGTAACACTGGCTGTATTATCAGGAATATCGAGCATCTTTGTAATATATCTTCAAGTGTACACAAGCCAATAGCTAGAAAGATCAGGCTGTGATGCTCTGCAGAGCGCAGTCCCCTTCTCCTAACGTTGGCTTCTTTTAGCTTAGTTCAGGAGAGATGAACCTGGTCCATAGACTTGTATTACAGTCTAAAACCACTCTTCTCCCGGATCAAATCACAAGACGCGGTAAGGGCAACCCAGCCCCCTTCATCCTAGTTGTTTGTGGGCATCTAAGCACCCGGACCCCATCAGATTTGAAATTGACCAGACCCCCAAAATGCAGAACTCCGATCTCCTAAAGTAATACAGACCTCAGATCAGACATGCAAATACTCACCTCTCCCTGTTCCTACAGTCCTCTTCACTCCTGGGCACCATTGCAGACCATGTCCTGGTGCCAGTCCTGGCGCCAGTCCCGGCTTCAGGACGTTATATGCTGCAGAGCCCGGGTGTGAAGGGAATTTCAGGAACGGGGAGAGGTGAGTATTTTGTCAGAACTTGGGGCACATGGTGATTTATCTGCTCTGCCGGGTGGTCTCCTCTTTTTCTGCAAATTTCCTGACCATTTCCGGAGAGTTGAAAGTGTGAAAATAACAAAAAATGGTGCGAATACTGTAAAGAAAAGTATTTGCAAAGTTATGCAAATGTCGGAGAAAGCAGAATAATATAAAATGATACCTCCACCGATGTCTGTGGGCTCCGTGCAGAGCATCTTACAGCCGTCAGACTCTTGTAAACAGAACTGAGCAAAATGTTATTTTATGCTTTTATTACCCACTTCTATGTTATTATTTGTGCTCATTGTGACTGCAGGAGGCAGGCTGCCAGGAGGCCATTAAACAGAAGTCTAAGTGCTAGTAAAATACAGACCCGTCCAATACGTGATGTCAGCTTACCTGTGTTTTAGATGTGATACTCTTATACACATACATTAAATTCTATGTCATATTCATACATCTTAGATTTATACCTTTTATATTATTTATAACATATTCACTGTTTTTGTTATCCTTTTCTGCTTTTAGTAAAAATACTCGGACGTCAGACACGCTGAACAAGCAGCAGACCCTGAGAATGCACATAGATATTCCCCGAGCACAGCTCCTTATAGAAGAGCGGGACACCATGGAGACTATTGGTACGTGTATTCTGAGCCAAGGCTGCAAATTCATCTCTGTTCTTATTTTTTTACTGTCACTAAATGTGGGGTTTTTATATCAATTATATGGAATTGGGTCCTTAACAGTCCCATGCCTAATATTGTTAAAATAAGTGCCTAAATGTATAGCCGCCATATAGTGTCAAATAATACCAGTACCATAATACTGCCGTTTAGTGTCTACATAATAGTAACATGCAGTTAACACTATATTAATTCAGAGCCTACATAATAGGACATTACAATACATATAAATATTACTGTCATACAGTGCCTACCTAATACTGTAAATGCATAACCGTGTCATACACTGACTACATAATAATATCCTACACAACCCATCCTATAATAACCTAATATCCCAGACTGTGAACCGTGTCATACAAGGACTACATAATAGTATCATATAAAACACATGCTACCATACAGTGCCAACATAATAGTACCATACAGTACACTTAATGTTACTATACACACCCAATAAGATATTATCCTACAGTATAAAAATACTACCGAACAATGAGCCAACATTATAGTACTATACAGTACACATAACACTCCCATATAGTGCCTACATAATAGTACCATACAGTACACAATTCTGCCATACAGTGCCTACATAATAGAACCATACAATACACATAATTCGGCCATACAGTGCCTACATAATAGTACCATACAGTACATCTAATGCTGCCATATAGTGCCCACCTATTAGTACCATACAGTACATATAATACTGCCATACAGTGCCTACCTAATAGAACCATGCAGTACATATAATGCCGCCATACAGTGCCCACCAAATAGTACCATACAGTACACATAATGTTGTCATACAGTGCTTACATAATAGTACCATACAGTACACATAAGGCTGCCATACAGCGCCCACCTAATAGTACCATACAGTACACATAATGCTGCCATACAGTGCCCAACTATTAGTACCATACAGTACACATAATGCTGCCATACAGTGCCCAACTATTAGTACCATACAGTACACATAATACTGCCATACAGTGCTACATAATAGTACCATACAGTATGCATAATGCTGCCATACATAGTACCATACAGTACACATAATGCTGCCATACATAGTACCATACAGTACACATAATGCTGTGAGACAGTGCCTACACAATAGTACCATACAGTACACATAATGCTGCCATACAGTGCCCAACTATTAGTACCATACAGTACACATAATACTGCCATACAGTGCCTACATAATAGTACCATACAGTACGCATAATGCTGCCATACATAGTACCATAAGGAACACATAATGCTGTGAGACAGTGCCTACACAATAGTACCATACAGTACACATAATGCTGCCATACAGTGCCTACATAATAGTACCATACAGTACACATAATGCTGCCATACAGTGCCTACATAATAGCACCATACAGCACACATAATGCTGCCATACAGTGCCTACATAATAGTACCATACAGCACACATAATGCTGCCATACAGTGCCTACATAATAGTACCATAGAGCACACATAATTCTGCCATACAGTGCCTACATAATAGCACCATACAGTACACATAATGCTGCCATACAGTGCCTACATAATAGAACGATACAGCACACATAATGCTGCCAAACAGTGCCTACATAATAGAACCATACGGTACACATAATGCTGCCATACAGTGCCTACATAATAGAACCATACAGCACACACAATGCTGCCATACAGTGCCTACATAATAGCACCATACAATACACATAATGCTGCCATACAGTGCCTACATAATAGAACCATACGGTACACATAATGCTGCCATACAGTGCCTACATAATAGAACCATACAGCACACACAATGCTGCCATACAGTGCCTACATAATAGCACCATACAATACACATAATGCTGCCATACAGTGCCTACATAATAGAACCATACGGTACACATAATTCTGCCATACAGTGCCTACATAATAGAACCATACGGTACACATAATGCTACCATACAGTGTCTATATAATAGAACCATACAGTACATATAATTCTGCCATACAGTGCCTACATAATAGCACCATACAGTACACATAATGCTGCCATACAGTGCCTACATAATAGAACCATACGGTACACATAATGCTGCCATACAGTGTCTATATAATAGAACCATACAGTACACATAATGCTGCCATACAGTGCCTACATAATAGAACCATATGGTACACATAATGCTACCATACAGTGTCTATATAATAGCACCATACAGTACACATAATGCTACCATACAGCGTCCACCTAATCGTACCATATAGCACACATAATGCTGCCATACAGTGCCTATATAATAGCACCATACAGTACATATAATGCTGCCATACAGTGCCTACATAATAGAACCATACAGCACACATAATGCTGCCATACAGTGCCTACATAATAGAACGATACAGCACACATAATGCTGCCATACAGTGCCTACATAATAGAACCATACAGCACACATAATGCTGCCATACAGTGCCTACATAATAGAACCATACAGCACACATAATGCTGCCATACAGTGCCTACATAATAGAACCATACAGCACACATAATGCTGCCATACAGTGCCTACATAATAGCACCATAAAGTACACATAATGCTGCCATAAATTGCCTACATCAAAATACCAAGCAATGAACACATAACAGTGCCATACAGAGCCCAAATACCAGTTCCAAACAGTTCCTGAATATTACCTAATAAGTACTGACATCAGTTCAAGATGTTCTGCCAGGGTGTCATTCTATAACAAGTGGACTTCCCTTCTTGACCGTGATATGGACGTGCTGCGGCTCCTTTATTGTTTATCCAGACGGAGCAACATATACACTGAAACTTACCAATTTTCAGTTAATGGACCCCTAGGAACGCCCCCCCCTTCCCCCCTGATCAGCAGGCATATTCAACATCTATCCTGACACAGCGACATACATACAATTGTGGCTATGTCTGGTACTGCAGCTCACCCCATTCAAATGATCGTGACTGAGGGAGTAGAGCTTCAGTACCAGGAACAGTCAATTGTGAATTCCATTGCATATATTTTCATAGAGCATTTGGGCCCTATAGCAAATCGACAAAATACTGCCCCCTTTTGGTGCTGGTTGACATCACCAGAACCTCACATCCAAGTATAGGACTCCCCGGCACTAGCATGCTCTTACAACACTTAGGTCACGTGACCATATGGCGGCCATTATGGCTCCGACAGGGTTCGCCACTAAGCTTTCCTAGGGTCCTGAGCGAGAAGCCTGCCAAATTATGCAGCGCAGTATAAGATATACTACATAGGTAAGCAGATTTGCCAGAACCAGACAGAAGAGGACAACTCAAGGACTTATATACTGGTGATTTAGTGACATATTTATAATGGGGGAGTTTAAGGTTGTCCTTTAAGTCAATTAGTCAATTTGTCCCTATGAACTTGGTGTTGCTATTCCCATACGGCCCGATTCTTTCTGTACTGAAAACCGCGTAAGAGGATTATCTGCTAATACGTAATAAAGTTGATGTATCCATGGCAACACTTGTTTTGGAAACACTATTTTAGACCGCTCACAGGGCGCAAATATTAATGGTGAATTAGGTTCACCGGGGCCAAGGACCACTGATCAGAGTGACTATTGCGTAATGTATTGCGGAGCTCGCTCCTAGGGTCTAGTGCAGGATGATTCCACGGCAGTCAGGGCATGCTGAGAGTTGTAGTCCCACAGCAGCTTGAGCCCCATCAGCTGCAAAACACCATAAAAAATAAATCTATATATCACTGTCTATCTGTACGTACATATATGTATATTTATATATATTTTATTTATTAACTAGATTGAGTTCTTTAAAGTGTATGTATACTTTTGCAAACATTTAATTCATTGCTCCAATGCATTTAAAAAAAAATAAAAAAATTAAGGAACTCAGCAAATAGTCTTGTTCAAAAAATGTCCTGCCGTTTTGTGTACGCAGCTCCTATGCATATCTATGTGTCCCCATGGTTACAGACTACCTATAATCCCTGTATAGTTTGATACTGCAGTCATGTGTTACATCTTTGTATTTGTCAGTTCTTATTACCAACCGTCCGCCAGGAAGACACATAGGTCTGCATAGGAGCTGCATACACACAACGATGGGAGATTTTTGTTTAGTTTTACTTTTGTTGCTAATAATAATCATTTCGTCTAAGGCTATGAAAAAAAATCTGCTCCATCAGTTAGAACTCTTATCACTCCAAATATTCTTAAAAGTTTATAAAACCCATTTTCAACTACACTATAGGGGAATTCTGAGTTATTAGAGGCATGGGGTCCTTTTTTGGACAATTCAGTTATTAGTCAGAGCTGTTACAAAGAGTGTTGGGGGACTCAGGATGTTGGTGCATTTCACGAATAACCCATTGATTTAAATGAAAACTGTGTAATGCTTCATTTCTCCTGCGGAGGCGCTGCAGGGAAATCAAACACTTGCTTTCACAGGTCTTCCCACAGATTACAGCTGATTGTTGGGGCCCCAACAGCTGGACACACTGTGATTATCTTATTTTGTAATAAAAAGGGATTGCTCATCATACAACTCCTCCAACGGTGCGTTTCCAAACCTCACTCATCATCCCTTATAACACGGAAGGATTTTAATCAGAATATATAAGTTGAAGCTGTAAATAAAATCTATTCTAGCCATTATCTGTTCCTGAGAAAGCCGGGACCAATACGACTGCCAATACATCTCCCACAAGTGTTAAGACCCAGCTTCCCCAGGCTCCTGAACGGTAGATCTTCCTTGCTATCCAGCTCTATGGGAGCTAGGGATGAATTAATGCATATTTTGGCAAATGTGCCATGCAGGAGCTTAAGAAAGCTGTGTGGAAGCTATAACTGGGAGATCTGGTTTTTAACGTCTTAGAAGAGGACGTCTGGAGGACTAGCAGTTACTGATGGCCGGATGGCCGGGGGGCACCTCCTCCTCCAGCAGCTCCAGGTTAATGGCTTACACCTTGAGGAAACCTAGAAGTGTTGTCTGAGCGGGCATCAGTAGGAGTTGATGTTGGCAGCGTCTGGGTGTCGTTACCTTGGCACATGAATAGACTCCTAATAACCTGCGAGGCTTTAAGACTTGTATTTCCAGCACATACTGTCCGCCCGCTGCCTTGTTTGGGCAAAAAATGCAAACAACAGAAGCGCGCAGCGTTCCTGCAGCCCCACCGCCGGGCTCCTTGTCACACGGAAGACTTAATGGTTAAGTGGAAAACTTCCAGCCCCTCCGAGCGACGAACCAACGCTCATCTACTGTATAAATAAGACGGCAGCTTCTCAGGAGGAATTACGGCTCCACGGTCCTTCTCGCCCACAAATCTGGCCACTCCTTCCACCTGTTCCTCCGCATCCCTCTGTTTTATTTCACCCTCCTAATCTCCCGGGGATCCGCGTGTTGAGGATCTCATGAATGAAGAAAATTCATTCTCCATGTTTAGTAAAGTCTACACATTACCCCAAGCCCCCCCCCCCCCCCGCCCCCAAATCGTCCTTGTGATTTTTGACTGGGATGACGGACTCAGGATATGTTCACACGAGGGTGTCCGTTACGGCTGAAATTACGGGGATGTTTCAGCCTGAAAACATCCCCGTAATTTCAGCCGTACCGGCATGTGCAGGCGCTTGAACGCCGCGTCCATTACGGCCGTAATTAGCGCTGCTATTCATTGGAGTCAATGAATAACGGCTCCAATTACGGCCAAAGAAGTGACAGGTCACTTCTTTGACGCGGGCGTCTATTTACGCGCCGTCATTTGACAGCGGCGCGTAAAATTACGCCTCGTGTGAACAGACAAACGTCTGCCCATTGCTTTCAATGGGCAGATGTTTGTCAGCGCTATTGAGGCGCTATTTTCAGACGTAATTCGGGGCAAAAACGCCCGAATTACGTCCGTAAATAGGCCGTGTGAACATACCCTCAAGCAGAGATTTTTTTTTTTCCTTCGATTGGAACCGTTCTCACAGGAAAAAGATTTTTCCCATTGTAACGAAATAAAACCCTGTTATTGCTTGTGGAATTCGGACACGTGTAACACTGTTCATCCTGAGCTGCCTGCTTCATGAATACATTGCCAGGACTACAGGCAGAGCAGTGGAGGAGGAATGTTACATTGTAGAACATACAGATTTGATGCCATTCCTGGCTGCTATTTGTAGTTGTCACGCAGCATCGGTTATTCAAGGGGTATTCCATCCACAGGATATGCCACGAATGCCTGATAGAAGCGAGCTCCACTTATGGCAAGAATGGGGACCCTTGACACCCGTTTGCAAATTCACACCCGCTGTTTTCTATATAGAAGGGAATGGGAAGGTGGCCGCACAGCCTTGTCCATTGAAGTCTATGGGAGCTACAAAAACATGGGGGGGGGGTAATTCTTGTAAAATTTGTGCAAATTTTTCTCAGTCATGTAACATGAGGACTACATTCCATATGGGACAACCGACCACCGCTGTTGGGGAAGGGAAAGTTGTAGCAAGAATTTCCTTCACCTGCGGAATTTTTTTTTGGGTCTCTGCCCCAGGCCTGTATATAAATACCCAGGACTTGGCAGTGGCTTGTTGATGCCTCACCTGGCACCCAGTACCAACCCTCCTCCCCCCAGCTATGCCCCTGGTCTCATGAATATTAAATCACATATCTTAAAAAGTTTCCTCTGGTTTTCTTTATTTTTTTATTAATTAATCTTTTATTAAGATCTTTTTTATTTTTTATTAATATTCCCCATATTCATTCCCCACCACGTTTTATACACGAGCCTGAATTTTAATCCACTGAAAAAATAAAAAAAATAAATCTGATTTCATTGCAAAAAGTTTGGACATTTTTAACTTTTTTTTTTTTTTGGCGAGCCAGACAAAGGTTTCATATTAAATTGCAATTTTTTTGACCTCCGTCTAACTTCGCTTCCTTTGAATTTTTTGTTACGGGATTCACATCTCACATTTCAAACAATTCTGTAGTTCAAAGAACATCTTTCCAGCTCTCCTATTAAAAGTTACGATGTATTTAAAAAAAAGGAAAAAAAACGTATTTTTTTTATTTATTTTTTATAAATCTATATATTTTTTGCGTAAACATTAGAACACCTGAGACTTTGGGTTTAGATGACTTTTAGATTGAATGAAACTTTTTTTATTTTGTCTCGTTGCCCTCTGTATTGCAGAATAATTTTATTTTTTTTCTCTCCTCGCTAATGACCCGGTAGATAAGAACGTCCTTTTCTGCAGTTTTGCTTCTTCCCATTTTAATGGCCTCTCTTGCTTTGTAAGCGAAGTAGACACAACGCCCGTTCCATCTCTCCGGCAATCATTGCTCGCTTCACTGTCCAGGGCCAAGATTTATCCAAGACACCAAGCAATTTATTCTTCTATTTTTTTTTTGCACACAGATTGCAAAAAAAACAAAAAAAAAATTACAAAAAAAAAACCTTCGGTGTTAAATACGGTTTTTAATCAATGTACGAGCGGTGAAAGGTTTAGGCTCTTCAGTCGCCGGCTTTAAATCTTCTAATATTAAATCTTCTCTTGCAGATGACAGATCTACGGTGCTATTGACTGATGCTGATTTTGGAGAGTCATCAAAACAGAAGTCATTAACTGTCACTCACACGGTGCATTACCAGTCCGTCTCACAGGCTACCGGGCCATTGGTCGATGTTTCCGACGCTCGGCCTGGAACAAGTAAGTATCCCCTATGTGTTATTTATATGTGTATTATATATGTATTGTCCTTTTTATATATTTTTTTGTTTTATATATTTTTTTTACATTTTTAAATATGTAGATTTTTGTATAGATTTCTATATGTATTTATATTTTTTTTATTTATAAAATAATATATTTTTTTTTAGATAATATGTATATTTTTTTCTATGAATTTTAACCTAGGCCTCATTTATATAGGTGTTTAAAGCGGTGCATAGTCTGGGAACAGGTCCACTCTACTATTTGCCCAGGTCGACTTTACCGTATAGCTTGGGTCCTATTCACATTTGCATTGGTGGCTCCGTTAGGGGCCTCCATCACAGATCCGGTCCGAAATGCCTGAAACAATAGCGCAATTTGTTTCCGGTAAAACGACACTATGATGGAAACCCAACTAAAACCAGTAAAGTCAATGGCTTCCGTCGGGTGCCTATGGTGTCCATCATCCAACGGATCTCCAGTATATTCATAAGGGGAGAACTTCTCCCCTTACCCATCTCAGCGGTGACTGACGGGCTGCCGTGTATCTTCATGTATGCACAGCAGCCATCAGTCGCTGGCGAGAGGGGCGGGGGGCGCTCCCTTCATCAATACACCAGACTCATAACTATTATTATACATTGATCTTGATTAAAAATATCCCACCGTTTTGTGTCTACAGCTCCTATGCAGACCTTTTGTGTCTCTGTGATTACAGACTACAAACAAACCCTTTATATAGGCTGATCCTGCAGTTCTGAATTCCTCTTACTAGATTTCAATTTTAAATTCATTTCTTAATATATCTTTATAGCGGTCGGAGCTCCGTTTTTCTGATACAGAGCTCCATATCCTCTATATGGACATAGAGTAAAATTACAGAATTCTGTCTGCCTGCAGCCACCACTAGAGGGAGCTCAGGAGCTGACTGCATACTGTCTTTACATTGAACTCGATAATAAAACAGTATGAATTACGTTCCTAAGCTCCCCCTAGTGGTGACTGCAGGCAGCCAGAAAGCGCAGTGTGACGCCTGACCTTACACTGACCAATATAATTCCTGGTGGTCAGAGCTTTGGGCCCGTTAGACCAATTCTGCTCGGACCTGGTCTTGGGAATTTCGATCTAACATCACATCTGTATGTTTGTTGAATGGGATCGGCCCTGCAAAATGCGTCAGTGAGTTCTGAACCCCGGAGGATGAGGCACCCCTCCCCCCTACAGCTTCGTTAATTTACTAATTTAAAGCCTGGTGAATTATTGTCATCCTTGTCAGCTGGAAATCTGTTTAATAATTTATGGAGTTATTTTTTTCAAGCTTCGAGTAGAAGAAATAAATTGAATTAGAATTTTACATTTTACTGATGAATCAGAATCGCTCCAGAGAGCACAGGATGTAGGGAACATATTTAACCCTTTATACACATCAGCGAGATTGTGCCTGTAAAACTAATGGGATCTAGCACTTATGCAAAGCCACTATTATGGCTCCTATATGGGTAATCACTAAGCTCCTCCAGGCTCAGGGAGAGCAGTAACAGCGGACATATTGGTTGTGACTTAGTTTCCCAATAACAGATATAAATTGACAGAAAAGGTCGTTTCAAGGGTATTTTTTATTTTTTATTTTATTATAGGGTTAAGTTAAACCTTGATAGACCAGATGCAGCTCCTGGAACCACCGGCGATCAGCCGGGATCACCAAGAGAAGTCTCATCTGGCCACAAATTTAACCTGCAGTGGCCACTACAGGGAGAATGTGGTATTACACTGCACATATTCAAATCAGAGACTATGTAATAAAAGGCCAGACTGAGCATTTGGGCAGGAGTTGTCTTGATGGGGTTGTCCAGAATTACAAAAACATATCAGCTTTCTTCCAAAAACAGCGTCACACCTGTCCATAGGTTGTGTCTGGTATTGCAGCTCAGCTCTATTAACGTGAATGGGGCTGAGCTGCAATACCACAAACAACCTGTGGACTGGTGTGGTGCTGTTTTTGGAAAAAAAGCTGCCATGTTTTTTTAAATCCTGTACAACCTCTTTAATCCTAAAAAAAAATCCAATAACTTTGTGTCGCACCATTTGGAGAAAAGCAGCGTTTTAAGATGAAGGAAAATCATAAAAGACATTTATGGCATGTAACATTATTGCACATACTCTGCTTTACTCATCCTGTACTGATCTTGTGACATTGTTTACTCCATTCACAACCACAGCTGCATTCTGAACTCTAAGGGTATGTTCACACGCAAACTCAAAAACGTCTGAAAATACGGAGCTGTTTTCAAGGGAAAACAGCTCCTGATTTTCAGACGTTTCTTAAGCCACTCGCATTTTTCGCTGTGTTTTTTACGGCCGCTTATGAAAAACGTCCCAAGAAGTGGCCTGCACTTGTTTTTCGTGGCCGTTTTTTTACGCAGCCGTTTTTCAAAACGGCCGCGTAAAAAAACGGCCCTTTCGGAACAGAACGCCATTTTTCTCATTGAAATCAATAGACAGATGTTTGGAGCCGTTCTGCTTCCGATTATTTTGGCCGAAAATAGGCCGTGTGAACATGCCCTAAGGCTTTATTCAGCCGAACACTGTATACGTCCGTGTGCTGTCCGTTAAAAAAAACGGACAGCACACCGACCTATGCAATTCAATGGGGCTGTTCAGACGTCCGTGATTTTTCCTGCAGCAGACGTCATCCGTCTGCTGTCCGTGTTCGCGCAACAGTTGCTAAAGAAATGAGGAGAAAAAAAATAATGTGCACCAAAACCGACATTAAAAACTGACGGCACGCGGAACTGAAATGCATGATATATGATTCTTTTTCGCGGACGCAAAACGGACACGCTCGTCTGAATCAGGCCTAAGGCTGAGTTCACACGGGGCGGATACGTTGCGTAAAAGCACTCAGCGTATCCACCCTTTGTGCCGCAGGGAATTCCGGGCGAAAAACCGCACCAAACTGTGGTGCAGTTTTTCTCCCGGGAAAGTCCGCTGTGGAAAACTGCAGCATACGTTTCATCCCATGTGACCGCCGTTACAGCCTGTGATTCCCTGCAGTGGCAGTCACATGGGATGAAACGTCATCCCAGGAGGCCCGCCCTCTGACATCATCCAGGCCGGCCTGCTGGGACGACGTTTCATCCCATGTGACCGCCGCTACAGCCTGTGATTCCATGCAGCGGCGGTCACATGGGATGAAACGTCATCACAGGAGTCCGGCCTGAGGAATGTCAGAGGTAAGTATAAGGTTTTTTTCTTCTAAGTTGCGATTTTTGTGGCATAATCACTGCAATTCCGCCGCAAAAGTCGCAACACTTCAGTGTTTGTTGCACGTTTTAGATCCCCATTGAATTCAATGCGGAAAACCCGCAACAAAATAGCGGCGATTCCGCAAACACAATTGACATGCAGCGGCTTAAAAAACCGCACCTCAGGCAAACTTGTGTGCGGAATCTCCGCCTATCAGGTATTTCTTAAAATCTCATCCACTCCTCTGCTACTGTATTATGCTGCGGATTTTCCGCATCAAATACGGTTGCGGAAAATCCGCAGTATTTACGCCACGTATGGACTACACCTTATGGTTCCCTGTTAGCTTTTTGATTACATGAGATCACATCAGAGGGCAATAAACGATAGGATCACAGATGACCTTAGTGCTGTGGGGATACCAGGTAGTAACCAGCAGAATTTTGAATGCAGCTTTAGATGTGACTAGAGAGGAAGACTTTATAAGCAGTACTTCACAAATAAAGCAAAGTTTAGCAAGATTAAAATCTTAAAGGATGTTAAAAATTGGAACTACGCTTTCCATTTTGCAAGGAGAACCGAAGCATCAACTCGTCCGTGGCCTAAATCCCTATTTTTAGATGTTTGTTATTTATCTTGGAACCGAGATCCTCCGGCTGAAAGAAAAAAAACAAATTCATAAACAATGCATACGTTTGTGCTCCGGAGCCTCAGAATACCGCAGCAGGGTGCGGAGAATCACAATAGGATAATAGGGCAGTTTCCAATTGTGGGGTAAAAAACCCCGTCGGCCCTGTCTAGCCAGGCTAAAAATATCCAGCACGTCCCTGCAGTCGACCTGACATTTACAGGCATGAGGGAATTCTCCGAGGTCAGAGCACAGAATAATCCTTCAGACGGGAGCAGTGGAGGGATAACTGATGGCCGCTGTGTAGGGGAACACTCAGGCGGCATAGGCACATTATCAGACATCAGGACTATACGCCTCCTGGACACAGATGTGACTGTTGTGCTTCTCAGTCTCTCCGGGGGATGTTTTTGAGATTATTTGTTGTTCAATTTACAAAAATTTTTTTATTTTTTTTTATTTTTTTAAATGGCATCATTACCCTTAAAGCTTGAGGCAAAGCTGGGTATGAAAACATAAACCACTGTGATGCCCACTGGGGATGGACTGCCACTAAGATGAATAGCGGGATATATTTAAAAAAATACCAGTCCTTGAGTCGTCCTCTTATGTCAAAAATTCTATTCAGACGTTTATCAGTTATATCTGGTTCCTGGAAAGTTGGGTGAGAACCAATATGGCTGCCAGTAAAGTTCCTATAGGGATTGCCCTTCCTCTATTACGCCATAGCTAGACACTAAAAATCTGGGTGGCAACCTCTGAGGGAGCTGTGATGGCAGCCATCATGACTGGCACCCAACTTTCCTATATACAGATACAAATTGTATAAATATGTACTGCACCAGTACAGAGTTTGTCAAGATCGAATCTACATATAATGTCACAACACAAATACTTTGCTTTACTTATCTTTAATTGCTGATCTTTAATTACATCACGCTTTATTCTCCATTCACATCCAAAGCTGCGTTCAGTATTCTGCTGGTTGCTACTTGGTATCAGTCAGCGCAGCGTTGACAGACCAAACTTTAACCACTCAAATTAGCTCGCATAATGTAGTATATTCTGGCAAAGGGCGTTATGGTAGATTACATTTTTGTCCTACAATGCAACAAACCAGAGTATGCGCTTTCCAGAGACTGAACAAGCAAGGGGAAATGGGAGATGTAAAGTCAGAGCTATCTGAAAGCCAGCAAAATTTTTAATGTTGATGTGAATAATGTATAAAATGTACTGCAACCCAAGATAACTTCAAGCACAGTAACTATTCTCTGAAGGGGATGTCTAAACACAACAACCCCTTCTTAAAAGGAAACCACCAGGGCGATCATCTGATGATACTGCTGGAGCAAGTTTTGGCCTACCACACATTTTTCTTGCAGCGGCCACTAGAGGGCAAATTTGGTATTACATAGTTCCCATTCAAATGTAATCCATGCCCGGGCATAGTCTGCCAGAGCGGGAGTCAAAACTTTTGAGCAGCTCTCCGCTTTGGCTAATAGAGGGTTGTCAAGAAGCAGCGGACAAGCCGTTGGTTATTTTGAACCCGGGTAGATTGTAGATTGGTAGGGCATTGGTACTGTGTGCCAATCTAAATGTCATTTTCAAGAAGATCTTTCTTTTGAATGCCACCGGCTTATTTACATCATTTTTCTTTGTTACAGATCCAACCACTAGGAAAAATGCAAAAGCCGGTCCAGCGGCCCGCAATAGATATGCAAGCCAATGGACGCTTAATAGACCCCACCCCACCATATCTGCACACACACTAACAACGGACTGGAGGCTGCCAACGCCAAGAGCTACTGGATCGGTAGACAAGGAAAGCGACAGCTACAGTGTGAGCCCATCACAGGACACAGGTAATTTTTTATTATTATTATTATTATTATTATTATTATTATTATTATGTATACTTGATACTGAAATTGCTCATAATTAGCATTTCTTGAAACTCAGGCATGTCCTCTGTCCAGACAGGGAGAACTACACTCCACTTTACTGCCATGTAGGAAAGACACATGAAGACCACTCTGAGCACATGTGACTTTTCACATAAAAGCAAACCTAAGCAGGGGTCCATGGGTTGATACTCCTCATTTCCAGAATGAAAGGGGTCCCGACACCCAGTTAATCTCCAAAACCCCCTCAGCACTTCAAGCTTCCTTAAAATGCAGTTCACCTACATCATGGGTCCCACAGCAGTATATAATATATTGATTTAGCGTTTTATTTGTGTTGCCTTGCTTTAGACTCATGCTCTCATTACTTCATCTACTATGTAGTCAGAAGAACCCCCCCATTACTTGTGTGCAGTGGTCTGCTCTGCAACACACAGGGCATCTGTCACTAACTGTCTGCATTGTGGTGGAACAGACCACTGCACACAGATAATTGGGGATTCTGACTACATTAGGAAACAGTCAGTGAATTTAGTTACCTGGGATTTTATTTTTCTGCCATGAAATGCAATGCAGTGTGACCACAATGAATCGCTAAATTCAAAAGCATTTACCCGAAACGGCTCTGTGTAATTATCTAATGTAGTGTAAAGGATTTGTACACTTTATCTTAAAATTTCAGACTCGTTCCTTTTTTTGAAGTGCCATTGATTACAATAGTGCTGCAGTGTTGGACGCCTTATAATAAATGTTACTACATGTCATGGCCCCTTTGTTTTTGGAGTCGGTGGGCTTCCCAGTCTCCAGACCCCCACAGATATTATTTTTTGACATTACACAATGGCATATGAGAATGTAACTAAAAGTGGAAACCAAGCGGCCCAGCACAAGAGACAAGGGTGGGCTGGGTTCTTGGTGCCATCTTTTGCAGGCTCTGTATGAAGCCATCTCTATTGCAGGTATTTTGAGGGGCATCTGTATCATGCTCTCTTGGGGTATTTCTGGGTGGCAGACACTCAGAGGGACATCTCTGTTGGAGACACTCTGGGGGACATCTCTGTGGAAAGCACACTGGCAGGCATCGAAGGCAAGCCTTCACGGGGACATCTCTGGCATACACTCTGGGGGACATTTCTGTGGAAAGCACTCTGGTAGGCAATGGTGGCAGGCATCTCTGTGGGGCATCTCTCTGGCAAGTGCTTTGTGGGATATCTCTATGAAAAGCACTCTGATGGTCACCAGAGCACATCTCTGGGGAACATCTCTGTGGCAGGCACTCAGGTGGGGACATCTCTGCAGCAGGCGCCCTAAGGGGCATCTCTGTCGCAGGCACTCTGTGGGGTATTTCTCTGGCAGGCACTTGAGGGGCACTCTGTATAGTATCTCTACGGCAGGCACTTCTGGGGGGGCACCTGAGGCTTAGTAAACACTTACTAAGGCATCTGAGGTAAAAAAAAAAAAAAAAGTGCTAAGTTAGTGAAGGGTATGGCAATATCCCCAATTAAAATCAATGACCATCCAAGTATTGCATGAATGCACGGGGTCTTGCCGAACGGAAGTAAAAAAGTCCCGATCATGGGTGCCCAAGTGACAACTCCTTTAAGGATCTTTTAATCGAGTGACATTGCCCATCCGATATCAACATTGCTAATGCTGTCTCTGCATGAACCCATAATAATAATAATCTGCAGATACAGAAATCTGGAATTCTTTTTGCAGATAAAACGCTTCGCCCTCAAATTCCTCCAGCCAGTAAATCTGTTATATTGCAGTTTCTATGGTAACTTAATTTATCAGCCACTCCGACAAAACTAGATTAGAAACTCTATTACCGGCAGATGTAAGATTATTTTTATGTGTCTGAATTGCTTTTTTCCGTAGACGCTGCTCAATCTGCTGCATGTGATTTGATATTTCGGAGGGTCCGGCTACATTGCTCCTCATTGTACCGCTCCTCCCGGCTGCAGCCATGTTTATGAATGTTAATGTAAAGCGTCGAGGTAATTTCCCAATTGAAATACGGACTAAGCCAATAAACAGATTACAAGGGACAACAATTGATTTTCTTGTAAACCACTTACCAGATGAGAAATTGCCTTAATATTAGCGAGGACGATAAAGCAATTAAAAACCGTATAGATTAAGAGGCCATTTTTACTGCTACCGTGAAGCGTTTCAGAATTGATTGCGTTCTGCTGTTTACCTCCCGAAAATTCATGAAAGAACATTATGTTTTAATTAGGATGAAGTCAAGGAAAAAACCTAATTAGGGCTAATTCTTACAGCAATGGCGTGTGCATGGACCCTTTACGGTACCACACGGAGTCTCTATAGATTTATATTACAGGCCTGTAGGGACTTTATGGTGAATCCTCATATTCATGCTTATCAGAAGGTCATTGACAGTCAGTGATTTCATTGCATTGTGTGTTATTCTTACAGACCGAGCAAGAAGCAGCATGGTCTCCACAGAAAGTGCCTCGTCCACTTACGAAGAGTTGGCAAGAGCCTATGAACATGCAAAAATGGAGGAGCAACTGAGACATGCCAAATTCACCATCACAGAATGCTTCATATCAGACACCTCATCAGAGCAACTGACTGCGGGCACTAATGAGTACACAGACAGTCTGACCTCTAGCACGCCATCAGAGTCTGGCATATGCAGATTTACTGCATCGCCCCCTAAACCTCTTGACGGAGGAAAAGTGCAAAATATGGCAGCTCCAAAGGCACATCGGCCAGGTAAGTGCAATTGGACCTTCTACAGGATGTGGTAATTCAGGTTGCTTAGCAACCACATGACTTCCTGTCTTGGTGACCACTCTTTGAGGAAATGTAGATGCGGGGGTTCTTATGTAGTCACTGGAAGTTCTGTCTGCTATACATTAGACTGCTTTTCCATGATACACAGACTTGGAAATCCTTCACTGTACTCAACTACCCCTGATAGAAACGTCACAGTAGAAGTGACTAGGAACCTACATTATAGAGTCGGAGGTAGCTTAGAAACAAGGCGCGGCGCGGAGATGAGCCTGGAGTGGGAGGGTGTATTGTGAGCGATAGAATGGCGAAATCATGGGAAATGTGTCCATGCCATGTTCTACAGTATGTTATTTTTTTGTGAAGTCACATAAACCCTTTTAACAATAAATTATTCTACTTCTTCCACTGATGTTTTTGACCAGATTGGGCCATTGTCCCCTCAATATTGTTACACCATTACTCTTGCCTAGCATCGTTCTCCACCTCATCGCACCATCTCCGTCTACGGCAGTACTTGATAATTGCCCCCGTTATAAAATAATTCCATAATTCCAGCAGCTTTATAGTTAAAAGTTCGAGCCAGCTTCCAATCGGTCCATTAGAAGATCTTCCAGTGAGCTCAGGTTCTGACCAAGTTCATGAGGACCTGGAGAGGCAGATAGGGCATCATTGTTCGTTCCACTGGTGGGCCAAATGTACCCATTCCAGCACTAGTTCCATCTGTGCATTCCCAAATCTCTCAACATTTTGCAAAGGACTGTGGGTACTTTAAGAGAAGATCAGACAAGAAGTTGTCTCTAAGTCAAGTTTTTAATACGGGCCCCATTAAAGGGGTATTCCAGCAAAATTATCTTATGACATATCCATAGGGGTCTGATTGATAGGGGTCTGACCTCTAGAACTCCCACTGATTAGAAGAATGTGTGTCCCGTATTCCTTGTTGAGTTTCACAAATAGTATAGCGTGGTCACTCAATTGCGTCCATGGCTTTCCATCATGGATGTGTGTGGTAGAAACGGCAGTTACCTCCTCTCATATTGCCCATCTTTAGGGTAGCAATGGGTGTCCAAGGACCCCTGTTCTTCCAAGGGGAACCTATGATTATGCCATGAATGTCTTTCCCCAGAATTCCCATTTAAGCACAGCTGACAGGTTCACACTTCCCTGTAGCCCTGCCTTCTTTTAATAAAGTTAGGGGGTGGAGCTATCTTCTTTTAGCTGTCATTTTGAGACTTTGGAAGGCCGTTTAGTAGGCGCAATGGCCGCTACTATTTCAGCATTTATAGGAAATCATATAAAAGGTGTAATCTCGTTCGGAGACAACTTCCCTTTAAAAGGTTATTCTGTGGGTAGTGGACTTTCCAATTACAGCCAATATCACAGCGGGTATGAACAGTCTTAATTTGGTGTAAACAATGGGTAAAACTAAAGGGTGACATTTCTAGATTTTCTCTTAACAATCCGTCCGTTACATTGTGCCAACACATGTGATTTACCTGTCAGCTAGAGACTTCTAGAAGCTCGGGGTTATTTCTAAACCTGAGGATTTTCATAACAAGAATGTTTTGGAAACAAAATGCCGCCGCGTTTCACTTGTCAGAAAACCAACCAACCATCAAATAGTTTGACAAGCAGCATATTTAACATCGGGCCAGAACTTTCTTTTATAATAGTCTATTTTTTTTTTTACAGCTGGTCCAAAAAGTGTCTACATTTTAATTTCATGCTTTTGTAATTTTAATTGTGCTTGTCAGACGCCTTGGATCTCCTGACAGTATATTAATGAACCCGGGGTATTACAGAACACTGGAGTAGTGGTTAGGCATTCATTTGTGTCGCTCCTGGCTAAGCTAAAGATTTATTTCAAGGACTATGAAACTGAAATTTAAAGTAAATGTCCATACTTAAACACCATTTGTGGTTTTGTAACTTAAATAGGTCAAAAATTCTGTTCTGATTAATTCTATAAGTTATATTTTTAGTGGTTGGACCCCCGTTTTTCCGATACAGTGCTCCAAATCCCCTGCATATATAATTCTGGCTGCCGGCAGCTGCCACTAGGGGGAGCTTAGGAACTTACTGCATGCTGCTTATACATTGATCTCAATACCAACACAGTATGCAGTAAGCTCCCCCTAGTGGTAACTGCAGGTAGACAGAATTTTATCATAAAACGATTGGTATAATTAAAGTGTAGCTAAACGTTTGACAAACTTCTCACATGTCATAGTGACATGTCAGAAGTTTGGATTGGTGGGGTCCGGGCACTGAGACCCTCACCAATCACTAGAACGATGCACCTGAAGCGCCTTCGACTTCGTGTCTGTTCGTCTTTTTCCGGAAAGCCGATGTATCGGAGTACGGGCTCAAAGACTTTCTATAGAGGCCGTACACCATACATGTATTTCCGGAAAAAGCTGACACGAAGCGGCTGAATGCTCACACGAACACTTCAGCTGCTTCATTCTAGTGATTGGTGGGGGTCTCCGTGCTCGGACCACCACCAATCCAAACTTCTGACATGTTAGAAGTTTGTCAAACGTTCAGCTACACTTTAATAAGTATATACTGTCATAGCAATCATCAAATAATATATATTGTCGACTTCTATCCAAATGTTAAAAAAATAAATTCCAGCTGTTTCCTATCTATATTTATGTTTGGGAAAGCTGCATGACTGCCAATATGGCTGCCTTTGCTGTCTCTACCTATGTTTTGTAAAACTCCTGAAATCTGCAAAGACCACTGCTGTCACACAGGGTGCGTCACCTGCCACTACTGAATGGGGCGCCATTGGCTCTGATGGCCTGAGCACCTCCAATCTTACACTTGATGCCTCAACCTGTGAATAAGCAGCCACCAGGATCCGTAACACAATGGATTTATCATAAGTGTCATTTCTCCAGTAATAACAGAAGCCATGACGCTAATACGAAGAGCTTTATTTTTTTAGGCAGCTGTCTGGCATTGTCATTTTGGACACCTTATAGCATAGAGTTTTTTGGGCACTGTATGGTGTTAGTAATCAGACACGGTATGGTATGGTTATTTTTATACTGTATGATTATATTATTTGGGCACAGTATCGTCTGTTACCGTATGGTACAGTATAGTTATGTCCGTATTGTATGATTGTATTATTTGGGCACCGTATGGTAGAACTATTTGTATACTGTATGATTGTATTATTTGGGCACTGTATGTAATAGTTATTTGTATACTGTTTGACTGTATTATTTTGCTACTGAATTGTATCATTATTTGTAAACTGTGTTATTGTATTTTTGCACACTATATGGTACACCATAAAGGGGCAATGTCACTTGAAGGCACCACACTCTGCACCATTCAACCTTATGCCACCCTGTATATAGTGTTTTGATACTTACTCCTATATGTGTTTAACAAGGGAAGTTGGATATTCTGAAGTCTGGGAAAGCTGGGTAGTAACATCCATTATGGTATGTGTATGTATATATATATATATAGTTATCACCATCTTAGTTGTCACTCAGCTTTCCCCAAAAAACATATGAATAGAGGACGAATATTTAATAGGTAAAATGCTCTTTACAATCAGTCTGTCCCATTTCAAAAAATCCTACTGGCTGCTTTGAATGACATTGTCACTGCCCCTCCCCTCCGTATAGAAAGGGATTAAAGTAATTTTGCTATATATTCTTAGCCCTCCAAAATCTGTCAATGAATAGAAGCCATTTGTGAGTCCTATAAGTTGTTTGCAGCTTTACTGTTCCTTTAAATGAATATTCACCTGTAGGTTTTGTGGTTACATTCAATTTCTTGTGGCGAGCGCATGAATTTAAAGCCGCCAGAATGACTCATTAGGAAGGTCCAGGACCTTGTGTGGTTGTTATGGCAGCTTGTAATTGGATTGAAGATGTTTTTATACTGTAAAGAGCTTCCACCTTTATACATTGTCATAAAAACCCTGAAGATTCCTGAGACACGGCCGATGCATTATAATAATAATAAGAAGAAAAGCCCTAACGAGAATCTGTGAGTATCCAACTAGTAATCTGCCCATAGGGGCTTCTATAATATTGCCCCTATATACAATAAAGACACTACTATATTACATCTCCCTATGTATAACAATAATACTACTATAATACTGCCCCTATATACAAGAATATAACTACTATAATACTACTATGTACAAGAATATAACTACTATAATACTGCCCCTATATACAAGAATATAACTACTATAATACTGCCTCTATATACAAGAATATAACTACTATAATACTGCTCCTATATACAAGAATATAACTACTATAATACTGCTCCTATATACAAGAATATAACTACTATAATACTGCCTCTATATACAAGAATATAACTACTATAATACTGCCCCCTATATACAAGAATATAACTACTATAATACTGCCCCCTATGTACAAGAATATAACTACTATAATACTGCCCCCTATGTACAAGAATATAACTACTATAATACTGCCCCCTATATACAAGAATATAACTACTATAATACTGCCTCTATATACAAGAATATAACTACTATAATACTGCCCCCTATATACAAGAATATAACTGCTATAATACTTCTCCTATATACAAGAATATAACTACTATAATACTGCCCCTATATACAAGAATATAACTACTATAATACTGCCCCCTATATACAAGAATATAACTACTATAATACTGCTCCTATATACAAGAATATAACTACTATAATACTGCTCCCTATATGCAAGAATATAACTACTATAATACTGCCCCCTATGTACAAGAATATAACTACTATAATACTGCTCCTATATACAAGAATATAACTACTATAATACTGCCCCCTATATACAAGAATATAACTACTATAATACTGCCCCCTATATACAAGAATATAACTGCTATAATACTTCTATATACAAGAATATAACTACTATAATACTGCTCCTATATACAAGAATATAACTACTATAATACTGCCCCTATATACAAGAATATAGCTACTATAATACTGCCCCTATGTACAAGCATATAATTACTATAATACTGCCCTCAATGTACAAGAATATAACTACTATAATACTGCTCCTATATACAAGAATATAACTACTATAATACTGCCCCTATATACAAGAATATAGCTACTATAATACTGCCCCTACGTACAAGAATATAATTACTATAATACTGCCCTCAATGTACAAGAATATAACTACTATAATACTGCCCCTATGTAGAATATAACTGCTATAATACTGCCCCCTATATTCAAGAATATAACTACTGTAATACTGTTCCTATATACAAGAATATAACTACTATAATACTGCTCCTATATACAAGAATATAACTACTATAATACTGTCCCTTATATACAAGAATATAACTACTAGAATATTGCCCCTATGTACAGAAATATAACTAGTATAATACTGCTCCTATATACAAGAATATAACTACTATACTACTGCTCCCTATATACAAGAATATAACTACTATAATACTGCCTCTTATGTACAAGAATATAACTACTATAATACTACCCCTATATACAAGAATATAACTACTATAATACTGTCCCTTATATACAAGAATATAACTACTAGAATATTGCCCCTATGTACAGAAATATAACTAGTATAATACTGCTCCTATATACAAGAATATAACTACTATACTACTGCTCCCTATATACAAGAATATAACTACTATAATACTGCTCCTATATACAAGAATATAACTACTATAATACTGTTCCTATATACAAGAATATAACTACTATAATACTGCTCCTATATACAAGAATATAACTACTATAATACAGCCCCCTATATGCAAGAATATACCTACTATAATACTGCCCCTATATACAAGTATATAACTACTATAATACTGCCCCCTATGTACAAGAATATAACTACTATAATACTGCCACTATATACAAGAATAGAACTACTATAATACTGCTCCTATATACAATAATATAACTACTATAATACTGCTCCCTATATACAAGAATATAACTACTATAATACTGCTCCTATATACAAAAATATAACTAATATAATACTGCCCTATATACAAGAATATTACTACTATAATACTGCCCCTATATACAAGAATATAACTACTATAATACTGCCCCTATATACAAGAATATAACTACTATAATACTGTCCCCTATACACAAGAATATAACTACTATAATGCTGCTCCTATATACAAGAATATAACTACTATAATACTGCCCCTATATACAAGAATATAACTACTATAATACTGCCCCTATATACAAGAATATAACTACTATAATACTGTCCCTATATGCAAGAATATTACTGCTATAATACTGCCCCCTATATACAAGTATATAACTACTATAATACTGCCCCTATATATAAGAATATAACTACTATAATACTGCCCCTATATACAAGAATATAACTACTATAATACTGCCCCCTATATACAAGAATATAACTATTATAATACTGCCCCTATATACAAGAATATAACTACTATTATACTGCCCCCTATATACAAGAATATAACTACTATAATACTGCCCCTATATACAAGAATATAACTACTATAATACTGCCCCTATGTACAAGAATATAACTACTATAATACTGCCCCTATATACAAGAATATAACTACTATAATACTGCCCCCTATATTAAAGAATATAACTACTATAATACTGCCCCTATATACAAGAATATAACTACTATAATACTGCTCCTATATACAAGAATATAACTACTATAATACTGCCCCCTATATACAAGAATATAACTACTATAATACTGCCCCTATGTACAAGAATATAACTACTATAATACTTCCCCCTATATTAAAGAATCTAACTACTATAATACTGCCCCTATATACAAGAATATAACTACTATAATACTGCTCCTATATACAAGAATATAACTACTATAATACTGCCCCCTATATACAAGAATATAACTACTATAATACTGCCCCTATGTACAAGAATATAACTACTATAATACTTCCCCCTATATTAAAGAATCTAACTACTATAATACTGCCCCTATATACAAGAATATAACTACTATAATACTGCTCCTATATACAAGAATATAACTACTATAATACTGCCCCCTATATACAAGAATATAACTACTATAATACTGCCAACTATATACAAGAATATAACTACTATATTACTGCCCCTTATATACAAGAATATAACTACTATAATACTGGCAACTATATACAAGAATATAACTACTATAATACTGCCCCCTATGTACAAGAATATAACTACTATAATACTGCTCCCTATGTACAAGAATATAACTACCATAATACTGCCCCCTATGTACAAGAATATAACTACTATAATACTGCCCCTATATACAAGAATATAACTACTATAATTCTGCCCCTATATACAAGAATATAAATACTATAATACTGCTCCTATATACAAGAATATAACTACTATAATACTGCCCCCTACATACAAGAATATAACTACTATAATACTGCCCCCTATATACATGAATATAACTACTATAATACTGCCCCTATATACAAGAATATAGCTACTATAATACTGCCCCTATATACAAGAATATAACACTGCCCCCTATATACAAGAATATAACTACTATAATACTGTCCCAATATACAAGAATATAACTACTATAATACTGCTCCTATATACAAGAATATAACTACTATAATATTGCCTCCTATATACAAGAATATAACTACTATAATACTGCCCCCTATATACAAGAATATAACTACTATAATACTGCCCCCTATGTACAAGAATATAACTACTATAATACTGCTCCTATATACAAGAATATAACTACTATAATACAGCACCTATGTACAAGAATATAACTACTACAATACTGCCCCCTATATACAAGAATATAACTACTATAATACTGCTCCTATATACAAGAATATAACTACTATAATACTGCCCCCTATATACAAGAATATAACTACTATAATACTGCCCCCTATATACAGGAATATAACTACTATAATACTGCCCCCTATATACAAGAATATAACTACTATTATACTGCTCCTATATACAAGAATATAACTACTATAATACTGCCTCCTATATACAAGAATATAACTACTATAATACTGCCCCTATATACAAGAATATAACTACTATAATACTGCCCCCTATATACAAGAATATAACTACTATAATACTGCTCCCTATATACAAGAATATAACTACTATAATGCTGCCTCCTATATACAAGAATATAACTACTATAATACTGCCCCCTATATACAAGAATATAACTACTATAATACTGCCCTATATACAAGAATATTACTACTATAATACTGCCCCTATATACAAGAATATAACTACTATAATACTGCCCCTATATACAAGAATATAACTACTATAATACTGTCCCCTATACACAAGAATATAACTACTATAATGCTGCTCCTATATACAAGAATATAACTACTATAATACTGCCCCTATATACAAGAATATAACTACTATAATACTGCCCCTATATACAAGAATATAACTACTATAATACTGTCCCTATATGCAAGAATATTACTGCTATAATACTGCCCCCTATATACAAGTATATAACTACTATAATACTGCCCCTATATATAAGAATATAACTACTATAATACTGCCCCTATATACAAGAATATAACTACTATAATACTGCCCCCTATATACAAGAATATAACTATTATAATACTGCCCCTATATACAAGAATATAACTACTATTATACTGCCCCCTATATACAAGAATATAACTACTATAATACTGCCCCTATATACAAGAATATAACTACTATAATACTGCCCCTATGTACAAGAATATAACTACTATAATACTGCCCCTATATACAAGAATATAACTACTATAATACTGCCCCCTATATTAAAGAATATAACTACTATAATACTGCCCCTATATACAAGAATATAACTACTATAATACTGCTCCTATATACAAGAATATAACTACTATAATACTGCCCCCTATATACAAGAATATAACTACTATAATACTGCCCCTATGTACAAGAATATAACTACTATAATACTTCCCCCTATATTAAAGAATCTAACTACTATAATACTGCCCCTATATACAAGAATATAACTACTATAATACTGCTCCTATATACAAGAATATAACTACTATAATACTGCCCCCTATATACAAGAATATAACTACTATAATACTGCCCCTATGTACAAGAATATAACTACTATAATACTTCCCCCTATATTAAAGAATCTAACTACTATAATACTGCCCCTATATACAAGAATATAACTACTATAATACTGCTCCTATATACAAGAATATAACTACTATAATACTGCCCCCTATATACAAGAATATAACTACTATAATACTGCCAACTATATACAAGAATATAACTACTATATTACTGCCCCTTATATACAAGAATATAACTACTATAATACTGGCAACTATATACAAGAATATAACTACTATAATACTGCCCCCTATGTACAAGAATATAACTACTATAATACTGCTCCCTATGTACAAGAATATAACTACCATAATACTGCCCCCTATGTACAAGAATATAACTACTATAATACTGCCCCTATATACAAGAATATAACTACTATAATTCTGCCCCTATATACAAGAATATAAATACTATAATACTGCTCCTATATACAAGAATATAACTACTATAATACTGCCCCCTACATACAAGAATATAACTACTATAATACTGCCCCCTATATACATGAATATAACTACTATAATACTGCCCCTATATACAAGAATATAGCTACTATAATACTGCCCCTATATACAAGAATATAACACTGCCCCCTATATACAAGAATATAACTACTATAATACTGTCCCAATATACAAGAATATAACTACTATAATACTGCTCCTATATACAAGAATATAACTACTATAATATTGCCTCCTATATACAAGAATATAACTACTATAATACTGCCCCCTATATACAAGAATATAACTACTATAATACTGCCCCCTATGTACAAGAATATAACTACTATAATACTGCTCCTATATACAAGAATATAACTACTATAATACAGCACCTATGTACAAGAATATAACTACTACAATACTGCCCCCTATATACAAGAATATAACTACTATAATACTGCCCCTATATACAATAATATAACTACTATAATACTGCAACTATATACAAGAATATAACTACGATAATGCTGCCCCCTATATACATGAATATAACTACTATAATACTGCCCCTATATACAAGAATATAGCTACTATAATACTGCCCCTATATACAAGAATATAACTACTATAACACTGCCCCCTATATACAAGAATATAACTACTATAATACTGTCCCGATATACAAGAATATAACTACTATAATACTGCTCCTATATACAAGAATATAACTACTATAATATTGCCTCCTATATACAAGAATATAACTACTATAATACAGCACCTATGTACAAGAATATAACTACTATAATACTGCCCCCTATATACAAGAATATAACTACTATAATACTGCCCCCTATGTACAAGAATATAACTACTATAATACTGCTCCTATATACAAGAATATAACTACTATAATACAGCACCTATGTACAAGAATATAACTACTATAATACTGCCCCCTATATACAAGAATATAACTACTATAATACTGCCCCCTATATACAAGAATATAACTACTATAATACTGCCCCTATATACAAGAATATAACTACTATAATACTGCCCCCTATATACAAGAATATAACTACTATAATACTGCCCCCTATATACAAGAATATAACTACTATAATACTGCTCCTATATACAAGAATATAACTACTATAATACTGCCCCCTATATACAAGAATATAACTACTATAATACTGCCCCCTATATACAGGAATATAACTACTATAATACTGCCCCCTATATACAAGAATATAACTACTATTATACTGCTCCTATATACAAGAATATAACTACTATAATACTGCCTCCTATATACAAGAATATAACTACTATAATACTGCCCCTATATACAAGAATATAACTACTATAATACTGCCCCCTATATACAAGAATATAACTACTATAATACTGCTCCCTATATACAAGAATATAACTACTATAATGCTGCCTCCTATATACAAGAATATAACTACTATAATACTGCCCCCTATATACAAGAATATAACTACTATAATACTGCCTCTATATACAAGAATATAACTACTATAATACTGCCCCTATATACAAGAATATAACTACTATAATACTGCCCCCTATGTACAAGAATATAACTACTATAATATTGCCTCCTATATACAAGAATATAACTACTATAATACTGCCCTCTATATACAAGAATATAACTACTATAACACTGCCCTCTATATACAAGAATATAACTACTATAATACTGCCCCTATATACAAGAATATAACTACTATAATACTGCCCCCTATGTACAAGAATATAACTACTATAATACTGCCCTCTATGTACAAGAATATAACTACTATAATACTGCCCCTATGGATATCAATATAGACCTGATCAAGTATGACATTTTTAATATCGGCAGGACGTCGTTGATCTCTGCTCTCCGTGTATCATGTATTGTATACTTTGCATCAAATAATGAATAATTCACATTCAGTTTCTCTGCTTTTTGCGCGTTGCTTCTTATCGATTGCGAAGTCCTGCCTAAATAAACGTTTAAAATGTCTTTATTAATTAGTATTTAAAATAGGGCACTCATGCCAATTTATACTGTGAATAGGCGTTTGGCAAAACAGAGACACAGTTCCCTGATCAGGTGTAAAAATAAGATGATGATTGGTACACCTTAGTGTCGATACAACACCCGACAGGAGTAGTGATACACTCGTCCGTTTGCCGCAACGATACAAAGTAGCTCAGTCCAATATGAATGTTCCACAGGCACCGATGCCGGGTGCACCAAATGAAACATGAACAGAGAACTTAGCAAAAATAAATGTGGTCTGTTTGCCACAAGTTAGCAATTTTGAGCAATCTCCCAACGCGTTTCTGAAACCCTCTGGGAACGTCCTCAGGGGTATTTGTAAATTGCGTATATTAGTTTGAGCAGCTACCATACAGCACATATTATGCTGCTGAATTTGTGTATTCTCAGGAGTGCAATGAGACACTAATGCCTGGTCTGACTCGCGCCAGAGACTCTCACAAGATTTATACAGCTAGCCCCGCCTAGCAGGTGGGCGGAATGGAACGGACATAGCCAATCGGTGTATCACAGCGTATAAGTAACGCCCACCGATCGGGTCTGCCCATGGTAACATAGACGCCTATCAGGTAGATGCATAAAGCATCAGTAGTTACTAGGGGAATACAGGCGGTTTATGCGTACGTTTGATAAATAAACGGGTAGGTGTGAATATGTGCCAAGCATAGAGCAGACTGACTATGTAAATGTGGCGGTAGTCACCTACAATTTGAAGCTGATGACCATTTCTTATATACACAATAAAGGAAGGGTGCACGTGGGATGGGTAAATGGATTGCGTGTGATTGTCATGGTAGGTAATGGATTCCACCTCTAGAAGACACGTTCTCCGGTGCCTTGTTCTCTCCCCAGTGAGTGTGCGAACTCTTATAGAGAGGTTTAATGGATTCCAATAATCTCCGCTGCTCTTTCGGACTATTCCTGTTGTAGGTGGTTTGGACTCCGGGGAATCTGAAATATTAAAAAAAGACATAAAATCGCACATAAGAGGAAATAAAAGATTAACCCATTTTATGCCAGTACTAAAGACCTTGTGTCTTGTTCTTAAAGGAAAGTTGATCCACTGGCCCACATTTAGCAATGCTGACTAATAGACCGTGTAAACTAAGACCAGGCAGGCACGAAACGCGTCAAATTTATCATGGCGGTGCATGCTGATTTTGGCACGTCTTGCATGACCTTTTAGACACCTCTCTTCCTTATATCACTTTTGATTTGGCCTAATTTACAGCAAAATTGTGTGTCATTTTTTTGTAGCACATTTTAAGCCATACCCCTTTCTGACAGACCACACCTCTCTTCTGCAAAACCACACCCCTTTTGCTGAAACCCTTTAAAAAATTGTCTATTGAAGAAAAAAACATATGAATTGTGCCAATTTGTTCCAGAATTTGGTTATTTTTTTGACCCATATACAGTAGTACATCTGCCATACTGTATTTTGTCAAGAACAGGGCCTCAGGGGGCGGAGCTTGACACAGACATGCTCTCTTTGCCCCGCCCTTTAAGCTCTGCTCTAGACATAACACAGAGAGGGCAATACATGGCACATGGATTCAGGGTACGCCAAAGAGTGAATCCTTGTGTCATGCCCCACCCCTTCAGGCCTTACACTAAACATAACACAGTAGATGAGTTTTGTCCTGAGTGTTCCCTTGAAGTAGTTGTCGATGACTGTAAATGTGGAGCACAATCTGCAAAATGGACCTTTGGAACCGAGCAATTTTGTTGTGTTGCCTTCCTACAACCAACTTTTACCAAGAGCTATTAGTTATACAAAGATTCACGAGGGACTCTTTAATTGCGTGTGGTTCTCTCGTTTTTAGATTAATATTTATGTACAGATGTAGCAGAGCTGAACGTTTATGCACTGTGGTGAAAGCACACAGAATTAAGATAATGTATCTGGCAAATTAGAGATTTATACCGCCATGAGCTGTGCCAAATGACAAACTCAGCTCAGCTACATCTATGTATTCTACAAGCTTTTAGTGTTCATCTTGCGTAGCAACGCATTGACTTTTTTGTCTGAGTGAAAGTCATATGTAGATGTAACTACAGAAATGATCACAGGAAGATCAGTCTGCTGTACTATATACTGCCTCTCCATGCTACACAGACTTGTTTGAGTCTCTCCCATCCAGGCAGCAGGAAACTGGATAACGTGGCACAAGAAACATGCCGTGTCAGGGTGAAATATACCAAGGGGGATAGGGTAAGGAACAGGAAAGATCGTCAGTGAATGAGGGGGAGGCCGAGGGGAGACGAGAAATGGTTAAAAAACGTATTCTGCAGAATTTTAATGTAAAACATGTCACATAACCTGCTCTCGTTCCACGGACCGATTTAATATGTGCAGATCTTCATTTAGCTCGTACCCTGTTATTAGTGATTTGCTTATAATGTGCGCAATGCAGATGTTTTAACAATGCACTAACTGGAAACTCT